>NW_026927630.1:0-31569 GCF_032062105.1 Saccostrea cuccullata | reverse complement strand
CGTTAGTGGTTTTATTACAACATAAAAATATATTTTAACCTAAAAGTTAAACGTTTGTTGTTTGACTTTGTTTTAAGATTTTTTTCTTCTTTACAATATTGATTCTATTAATGAGATCTACTTTACTAGTAAAAATACATGTAATATAGATTAGAACATCTGAAAAAATGTTTTGATTGCCCTCTCCCGACCGACTGACTAAAATGGCCCGTCTCAAAACTTTTTTTTAACATTCCAGGACATGAAACTTTTATACCTCTTATCTCATCAACGAATATGTTGAAATTTTCTGGGAAAGTGTTTTACAAATAATTCTTCCCTGATTCTGGAGAAGCATTATTTGTTTATTGTTTATTTGCATTAAACAAGCATTACTTTGGCCTTATTCTTGACCTTGTGTGTGTGTGTATTTAGTATTGCAATGGTGCTCATAATGTAAAGTTTATTTCACTGTATTTGTAATTTGTAAACATATTTGTTAAACATATGACCAATCACTTTGATTTATATTTGGCTTCTGGTTATTTCTGACCATAACCCTGGAGCCAAGTAAGGTCACATAAGGGATTTAATTTTATGGGAAGTCTTTGAAATAGTCCGCATTGTAAGATTTTCATATATTTTTAAAACATATCCTATTATGTAATAGATTCGTGCATTTCAAATTTTAAAAACTATACAATATTTTCGACTTATCTAAACACAGCAGAATGAGGAATCTTTTTAAATCTCTTTTATAGGTCTCATCCAAAGGGCCCAGATTGGTTGATAGTATGTTGTTTTACACCCATCTCGAGAACTTTTTACATGAATAAAAATTATTCAAATACACATGTACATATAGGAAACGTTATTAAAAATACTATTTTCCAATCATAATAAGTCGAATTTATCATTTAAAACTGCATAGAAAATTTTAATTGTCATTCTTTAAGAAAGACTCAATGGCATAGACAAATGGCGCTAGTTTAATTGTTGTTTAACATCCCTCTTGAGAATTTTTCACTACTGTGGAGACGCCACCATGCACTTGCAAGTGGAGGGCTGCAAATTTTGTCCTTTACTCAGACCTCGGTTTATAGGTCTCATCCAAAGGACCCAGATTGCTTGATTGTGTGATGTTTATGCCCCGCTTGAGAACTTTTTAATTCAATAAAAACTCCACCATATACCGAAGGACTTCAAATTTAGACTTTTACTCGGTGCTTAGGGCCATTGAGCATGTACTATGTACGTAAGTATAACCCCAAGACCTGCAACGTTCATTTGAAAGTGCCAAGCTTAATTAATAACGTGATATTCCAACATTGAATTGTAAATGAATATATTTTGAATTTTGAATATATTGAATACAGTTGGATACTATACTGGTATTTAGGTTTACATCTAGGAGAGGAACCAGTTTCAAGATAATCATTAATGCATTTTTAGGGATTCCATGGCATCTTCAGTGAATTTTATGTTTTTTTTTTTCTTTTTTATGTTCTCCTTCGTTTCACTCATCCGAACATAAAATATTTCTATTCTAAGTACTTAGAAAATAAATAACAGAACACAGATATAAAGTATGTTGAGCGCCTATCAACCAGTTTATTCGCATATATGTACAATTAACACGCGACTTTAAGTAGCGATGCACTGGATGATGACCCCAAGAAATATATCCAAAATTCCAAATACAATCTATCTGCAAAATACAATGAAACATCTCTTAGTTATACATTATATATATATATATATATATATCTATATGTAATTCAAAAAAAGCGTGTTCGAAATCTGGTTGATTATTGCTCGTCGATGACCGCTTTACGCCTGACCAACTTCTTACATACTATGACCAAACAACTACCCTTATTTGTGCTTACGCGTATAAATTAATCCCCACATACAACTAATAGAAAATGATTTATGTTCTCCTTCGTTTCACTCATCCGAACATAAAATATTTCTATTCTAAGTACTTAGAAATAAATAACAGAACACAGATATAAAGTATGTTGAGCGCCTATCAACCAGTTCGAATACAAAGGTTGGGTATATCATTAATCTACAAAAGAAATTAAAGAATTCATAATATAAGATTCAAAGTAACAGCGAGTTTGTTATTTAAACTATCTGAAATGTAACCATCTTTAGCATTCTCCGAACGCCATCTGCCATGAGCTTTAATAAGTCTATCTGGAAAATTGTTATTAACTGCTGTAGTTGCTCAACCACTTCTCAAACTATGTAAACCATAATCTTTAAAATCTACACACACACTTTTAACTTATAACTTATAAACATTGTCCTTTTTGAAAAATGTAATCGCTCTAAAAATAAAATCATTAGACTTAAAAGTGAGACAAGCTTTTATAGATATGTATTTTTCAAGATAAGAAACAGGACAATGTTTATTACCTGATTTCGCTATAAGAAACATATCACCTTGCC
Source organism: Saccostrea cuccullata (assembly GCF_032062105.1). NCBI lineage: Eukaryota > Metazoa > Mollusca > Bivalvia > Ostreida > Ostreidae > Saccostrea > Saccostrea cuccullata. Next base: position 29,133 of record NW_026927630.1, on the reverse strand, counting down.
TGAAAATTTCTGTTTTGCTTTTTTCAACTCTAATTTCAACATGTGAACCTGATTCATGAGACTAAATGTCACACATTCGAATAATCGCACAAGTTCATCATATCTTAAGAAACCTGCATAACCTAATAACAACATACATACCAATCTCGAATGATATAAATTTTCTAACTACGGAAATTTATCCATTATTTTATCTAAAATCTCTGTTGTAATAGTTTCCTTATTAACTACAGGTTTCGATAACAATCTCTTCCCTCCTTCAAAATCAAATTTACAAGGTTGTCTGCACATGAATTATTACAAAGATTTGATCAATATGTCCATTCAAGTCTATGATATGCCGCATTAATGACTGCAACTGAAGACTGCTTTTGTATAAGATAAGACAAATAAACTGTAACAGAAGATGGTGTAGCGGGTGGATGCAGAAATTAAAATTTTAGACACCAGGACTTAAACTGAAAAAAATAGCTCTGTATTTTTTAAACGTGTTATCACTTTTACTGTGCATTACTATATCATTCATTTTGAGTACCGTGTCCTTGAGTCTCAGTCTGAATCTTTTTAATTTCTTTCCAATGCGAGAAACTACATGTGAGCTGAAATTAAAAAAAAAATAAGAAATTTACTTAGATATAAATATATCTGCATTTTTAATCTTCTTGATAACATTTCACATTTTTCTTGATCAAATCTCATAGCTCATCTGTAATCTTGATCAGTAATGCTTCATTAACAATTATATGCAACATAATATCTAAAATTTATTCACAATTCCCCCATCCGGGCTTCATGCGCGATTGCCCCATCCGGGCTTCAGTTAAAATTGCCCCATCCAGGGCTTCATTAGCAATTGCCCCATCCGGGCTTCATCACAATTGCCCCATCCGGGCTTTTTTTGTTTTTTTTTTAAAATTACAAAAGCCCCATAAAGGCTAACATACATTCATTATCATTGTCTGTTATAACATAGCATAAACACAAAATTAACAATCAGAACAGTCTATATAAAGCACAATAACATTACTCTGGAAACTGCGTTTCAGCAAACACACTCTCTGCATGAGATCCTTTCCTGAAAAAGTTTCGAGGCTTGTGATATTCAAGCCATTCTTTAACAAAATTTTGAAAATTTCCAGAAAACGGCTTAACTAATAAAGGCCAAAAAGGTACAGATGGCCATTTAGGAACAATAAGAGTACCTCTTGCTTTGCACAAAATCAATTGTTTAATCACTTTTATAATCAGATTAACAGGAACTATCCAATTATTACCTATAGACCAATCAAACCCAAAAGCATCTACACCTGATGTTCCAGGATTCCAAACTCTGGAATAAAATTTTTCTACTTTCTTACTTTTAGAGTCTGCAAATAAATCATTATCAAATGCCCCCATTTTTTTACTTAAAAACTGGAAAATGTGATCACCCACTGACCAATCATCAAAATCAAAAATCTTACTGTACGCATCTGCAATTTCATTCATCCAGGATAAGCACGTGTTGTTCTGTCGTAAGGCTTCCTGTTGGTGCTTCTTTTCTTTGCTCTGAAAATAGCTTGTCGAAGCTTAGTAGCATCGTCAGCGTCGTCAGTAATAATAGGATCATCTTCATACTCTTGTACAACGTCCCAACCATATTTATCCGCTATGCGAACAATTTTGTTCCTTTTATTCAAATGAGTTATAGTAGAATTCAAAATTTCTTTAGCCGTTTCTAATCTGTTATTTTCCAACAGGTTTAATACTTTTCTAATGTCAGTTTCTCTTTCTGCATTAAATTCAAACTGAATTTTATTGCCTTGATATCTAAAGTCAGGTACCTTTTTTTCTGTTGACTTCTGGGCTAAACTCAACTCGCTGACGATTTCTTGCTTTTGCCGTCTAAGCGCCCTATCTAATTTGTCTGTAAAAATATCCAGTGCATCTTGAGTAGTGAATTCATCTTGCGAATTTTGTGTTAAGCCAGGTCGTCCACTTAGGCCAATTTGGGGCGCAGCATGTATAACCCGCTCCTCGTGACTAGAATTTGACTCGTTCATTCCAGGTAAAGCGTGTTCGAAATCTGGTTGATTATTGCTCGTCGATGACCGCTTTACGCCTGACCAACTTCTTATATACTATGACCAAACAACTACCCTTATTTGTGCTTACGTATAAATTAATCCCCACATACAACTAATAGAAAAATGATATATCTTTAACATTTCAAATTAAAGTAATGGGGAATCTGGTTAAGACTTCATTCAGGTTTTACTTAACTATAGATATAACATATTTCGAATGAATGTCCCATGCATATGCATTGCTATAATTGTAGATATCAGAAGGAGAGAGCCCCCTCCCTCTGAAATTTTTAGAGTTAAAAGGTTCTAACGGTATGTAATGTCCATGAACCCGTTCCCAGGACTCATTAAAATTTCAAGAAGTCATATACCTTATAAAAATAGACCACTCCATCCCCTGAAAGAGGTTTTGAAGTTTGAGGTAATTTTATAGGGATGAGTATCGCCAAAAATTCCGTATCACAATATATCACGATAATGTTATCATGATATTTTTACAAGCAATTTTTACAATGATTTTAGATGACATTTTTTTTTTCTTTAAAACATGCTAAAAACAAATTTTCACTTTGTTGAAATTTTTAACTTCATAAAATTGATCATGTTTGGATGGTAAGGTGCCGTTTTTTCACCTTTCACAATTTTTTAGGCTTTCCTTCTTTCTTATTTGAAAGGTTGGATAAATAAATTATTAATTTCTGGACTTTGTCATATGTACCTAAATACGTTATTTAGGTCTACCACATCATAAATACGGATTACCCCCCCCCCCCCCCCAAAAAAATGCGCATATAGTGGTATATAGCATATCCCTTGTAATAACTTTATTTTTATTATTTATTTTAAAGTCTTATTACTTGTTTGTTTATTTATTTTTGCTTGTCAAAAAATTATGAGACTTAAAATCTGCGTATTTGACATCCCCCCCCTGAAAAAAAATACAGGATGTCTGTGCTTACAATAACCCCTATAACTTTTTTAAAAATTATCTTAGGCCCTCGCTAATGAATTTATACCATACTAATTCATTCCTACTATAGAGCTGTAGACATATTTTTGTCCCTGCACAAAGCCGTACTAAGGAATTGGAAAGGTTTAATTTTTCTATTATTTCTGTTGCCATGGGAACAGGAATCCATAGCTACTAATGGAATAATCACTGGTTTCAGTTTGCAGACTCATTTCTGCATGACTGTCAAAGAATTTCAAGATCATATTCCTGGCAAAACTATTTTAATGCATAAACAGAATGTCTATTCAAAGGAGATTTATTGGCATTTTTGAACAAATATTGGGTTTTTTGATAATTGAAAAAAATGATGTTTCGACAATATATTTTTCTAGAGTTCTGATATATCAAAAGGCACATTATAAATAACAAAATAAATTCCACCGGAATAATTTCTGTTGCAATTTGTTTTAGGTTTGGGTGTTTTTGAGCTAGATTGACTGGACTATTAGCGAGATCATCTCGCCAAAGCGCGATTATCCCTCTTTACACCCATTCTCAATATAAGGGCTCAAATAATGTCGCCTCATTTTATTTAGAGAAACACCACTGATGTAATTTTTAATCTACATTATAAATAGTCATATGACAATGAATAAGAATTCATATAATTATCGATATCTGAAAGGGTATTTAAGAAGTTCCAAATTCAAAGATAGTAGCCTATTTGAAATGTACGTTACTGTCGCCGAGGCAAATATTATGCTAAACCCCCTCTGTGTAATATATAGTTTTGATTCTCAAGTAAAAATTTTCTGATAAGTTAAACCTTGTATCACATATATTTCTTTTCATAACAATAAATACATTTACTTTGTGATAATAAATAATTTTTATTGCGCAATGTCCCTGTCGCTTAATTCTATTTCATCCACATTACCAAGCAAACACAAAGATTATACACCTGATAGTTTTGTCCTCCTTTATTTATTAATGGGCTAAAGTTGAAATTTCAAAGGATTAATTACTCCTATTTAGATAATGTAACATGGAATTGAACAATTTGAGCAACTTTTACAAATATGTTTACGGAATGAAAGACATTTTCAATCGTAGACATAAGAAAGAAATGTACGTTACCTATATTCTTCCATTAAGAATATATATTAAGTAGAAAATATGAGACGACTCTGAATAAGCAACCCCTTGTATCCTGTAAACTGGCAAAGACGTTTTGCTACACAATTAAAAATTATTTTTTACATGAAAAGTGATCATTTGAAATGTACGTGACTGAAATGTACGTTACCATGAAATTCGAATTAAGTGAATCTACGCACGAATTTCATGTATTCTAATACTTTCACACACTCGAATGTGTACACAAAGGAAAGTTTCAAAGGTTGGAGGTCGGCTAAATTCCAAAATTAATGAAAGAAACGTTTCTGCTGAGGAAAAAAAATATATTAAGGTCAATTATATGTAATATAATTTTGATACCTGTTATATATTTCTGAATACGAAACCTATATGATGCATTTCTAATGATATGCAAGTTCAAATAGTATCAATTCATTGCGTGTCTAACGTACGATTGTGGTAAGGAATTGATTTTTTATATTTGAAATGTTCGTTACGTATGGTAACGTACATTTTGCGTTTTTCTAACTGACATTTTTTTTAATTTAGTCAATGAATTGCGTTTACACGAGCGAAACAAAATTATCGTTACAATCCATTTGACAACTGACCACATAAATCCATCAAAATGCACCCCCAATCCTCGTAAATGTGGTAGACTGTTACCACATGCTAAGAAAATTTGATTTCTTAAGTGTATTAAATTCATCCTTGGCAACCTTTTTGCAGTTTGTTTACTTTTATATGTGACCATTCGTCAATATTAATTTAATTGTTGTTGATAATTTAAAACAAGGTATGCATAGGCTTATAATTGGTAAAAAAAAAAACAAACAAAAAGAAAAAAGAAACAAAACATATAAAACCAAAACACAAACACGGTCACGTACATGTCAAATACTGAAAGGCATACAATACTCAGTTTTGTTTGAATCATTGCATTTTGGGTTATATTTTTCCAGATCTGCTGAAAAGCACGTATGTTTGTGTTTTGACAAACGATTTTGCAACATACTAAATGAAATTGTTAACAAGACTGTCGATGGATATATTCGGAATAGATTTATGTTAATTTTCAATGGCCAAAAAACACGAGGATTTGTTTAATCATAGCAAAATACGTCTGACTCTTATTTTTTTTTGTCTGTACCCTTGCACGCAGGTAGAAGTAACTAGGCTACGACCGGTGTCAATTTCAGCGAAACAGCACAAAAGAATGGTAATGAACTGAGGTGGAGGGGACTCCCAATAATATGTGAAATGAACGTTACCGAAGTGACGTGACATTCATGTAGTTGATGACAAATAACCTCGTTTGTTACATTATGATTTCTTATATTACTGCATTAAAACGCATTATTGAAATGATTTTGATGTGAATAATTGCTTTTTTTTCAATATTTTATTACTAATTTACATATTATTACAAGCTTGAAATGTACGTTACCTACTCGTATTCTGAGGCAATCGTGTCTTTATAGTGGTGATTGTGACATATAACACAATGCGATTACATAGAGAATCTTTTTTGGAATAAACTGAAACAAAACGTTGAATTTTTAGATGAAATTATAGGCTTTTTATTAAACGGAAATATATCTTGAAATGTACGTTATATTTACGTAGTTTTTAAATCGGCATGGATATATGTTAGAAAAAGACAGTAACTACAAAATAGAATTTTACTACATGTACTTGTTAAGTTCCAGTATCTATGGAAAATGACAAGATTCCAAACTGATCGCTCTAAACAAAACAAACAGAAGAATTTAAAGCATATATTTAAAAAATGTTTTTATACATCTGGATCAAAAAGTAACCTTTGTATTTTGAAAGGAAAAATCAAACGCACGTTCGTATGCCGAGAAAATATGTTGCTGACAGAGTTGGTAGGATGTGCTGGTGTTAAGATGAGATATTCCAATTGTGATTTTAATGACTACATTTTTTTGACATATCTTTTGGACATTGAAGAAAGAGTAACGTACATTTCAAGCTACATTTCTAATACTTCACCCTCTACTTTACCGTCTTGTCATTACTCCATGTATTAATATTTGATGAAAAAAATCTGGAAACAAAATCTTCAGATACTTTCTTTCAAATGTAATTAATGAAAAATTGTTATGTTGAACTTCATTTTTAAAAAAAATCAGAGAGGCATTTGTGCCCTTATATTGAGAATGGGTGTTTAGCGGGAGAAAAAACATTAGCATTTAAACGGGAATTTTTTTGTTTTCGTTATAAAATAATCAAAAATCTCGTGCATATTGAAAATCCGGAGAAAGCTGTATTGAAGTGTGAATTTACTACAAAAAACTGACAATATTGACCAGAAATTTAAGACAATCACTGCTGCGTGTGAGAATAAGATGCTGAAATCCACGTGTAAATCGTGCCTTTTTAGCGAAGGTTTCAACATTTACAGTCAGATATGTTTTTGAAGCATATAAATTATGTATAGATATCCAAATTATATTGATAGGGTCTTAAGCTATTGATTTGTACAAAATTTAAAAATAATGTTCTTTAGAAACCCATGATATTTGCTTAAATATTTGATCATTGGTTGACGCGAAGAAGTACGGAAGCGCAACAGGGTTGTAACGTTTGTGGAAAAGTCATGATAAAAAAAAAGTTTAAACTGAGGTGTGTATACATAGAATATGGGTAAACCATTCATTTAATGGAATATTGAAAACAAATTCATAAAAAAAAGGTTTATATTGAGTCTAACCGATATCTACTTAGTACAAATGTTGATGCTGAATTGTTGTAAATTCAGGAAAGCATGATTCAACGGCGTCGGAAGCAAATTGGGAAAAAGGGGGGTGTCTAATTCAGAGAGAAAAAATTAAATCTGAAAAAAAAAACTTGACAAAAAGAGGAGAATTTGACCATAAGATTATCCAAACCTCAAAATCCTATTTCGTGCGGGTAGAGGGGGGGGGGGGTAGCTTCGAACTTTTTTTCAGTTACCACTTACCATCTTTTCATTAATACAGAAACGTGCCTGTTGATAGTGTAAAACATGTTACACAGTTACATGTACCTTGAATTAAATTTCATAACTTAACAAAATTAGAGAAACAGAAATGCGAAATTGCATTGTTGAAATTGCTGCTACTTACGTGTTGTTAATTATAATTTCAAAAAATATTCCCTAGGTATTTTTACCGGTGGCAATGAACAGTTCTTCGTTTGAGGTCACTTTAATTGCGTTGGTAACATATGTTGGGATCCTGCATCAGTTAAAATGTGTAAATTTTAAAAGGAAATGAGATACCCGGTACTTTCCAAAACATAGGCTACATGAAAGCACACAGACCAGGTGGCATTTTTATATTTAAAAAAAGGGGGGGGGTCTTCTGAAAAATCTGCCCCCAAAAATCAAATAGATAAATAAAATGCTAAAAGTGTTGATTGTTACTGTTAAATGCCGAGTCGGCAAAATTTCAGCCGTATTTTGGCGGCAAAGACATCTATTTTGAAAGAATATCTACAAACATTGCATGGAATACTTCGAATTTTACATTTTATTATACCATGTAATCGTTTTATTGAGTTAATAAGAGATGCTATTGTCACCTTTAATAGCTTCCCTATTAGAAGATCGAGTCTTAGTTGATCACCGATAAGACTTTCAATTAAAATGGTAAAGATTTAAAAATGGTTATGTCGATAGCTTTTAACATGCCTGATAAGAGTCTCGGTATATGATACATGCATTTAAAGAAATCTAGTCGCACAACCTACCTACTGTATTCGTTTCTAGTAAACCCCCCCCATCCGTCCATCTACATGTACCATCTCTTGCCGTCTAAAATATCACGTTTCCAGTATAACTTGCAAAGTTTGAGACAGTGCAATAATATAGGAGAAAATAATTTTTGGGGTTGATTAATTTACGTACAACGAGAATTTAAATTGACACTGAACGTATTATTTTCACGTGTAAAATATACAGAAAAATTAATATATCCGTTGATATTTCCATTTCTGAATTTTTTCTCTATGATAACCCTTTGAAAGTACTGTAAAATCACATATTTTTGGGGTCAAACTTTTCGTGGTTTGAGGAAAATCTCTTGGTTCGTGGGGATTTGATTTCGTTGATCAAGAATTAATGAGTACTTATGTGTGTGGCATTTTACATTTCGTGGTGGACATGAATTCGTGGGTCTCTTCATACCACGAAAACAACGAAAATTAAACCCCCACGAAAATTTGTGATTTCACAGTATGCGGAGTTTATTTCTTGATAATTCGGCCGGCTTAAAGACGAATAATGACCGCCATCAAATAATGACCGGGGGTCATTATTCGACAGCGAAAAATGACCCGGTCAATTACGACATAGCAAAATGACCCTTTTGCCCGTAGAAGAAAAGTGTCACCACCCTAAAAATTTGCAGAACCCACGTGAAGAAAAATGACCCCCGTAAAAAATGACTCCCTGTTGATTAAAGCTGAAACTTTTAGGGGGCAAAAAACAAATTAGATAAAGAAGCATATTGGCCAAAATGCTCACCTGAGCTTATTTGGAATCAATTGATGATATGTTGATCTCATAACATACGATTATAGCTATATTTTAAGGTGCGATGATTCAGAATCTAAAGGAGTAGAGATTTATCGAGCCTAAAGGGTTAGGTAAACATTGTTTTTCGATGGTGGAAATCATTGTTCTGACAGAAAAAATCAGCAGTATTATATATTATTTTATCCTCCGCTTGAAAAGCGGGAGGGTATACAGTAAAATTCGTTTAGTGCGAACACGGATATAGCGAAGTTTTTCTGGGTCCCCGGCAAAATTTTTTATCAAATCTTTGTAAAATTTTACGGTTATAACGAACTCTGATATAACGAATTAACGGATGAAGCGAACTGATTTTGAGTCCCGTAGAGGTTTAATATAATGAAAATTACATCTTTTATAACGAACTTTCAAAGTTTATTAAAAAAAATTGATAATTAAATTTAACTGACTTTATTTCTTTCAAAAATTTATATATAAAATTCAATTCATAATAAAACCTTAGTTATCGAAAATATGTTTTGTAATATTTGCTTCCCTAACATATTTGGTAATTATTCTTGAAGGAAAACATCCATATTCCTAATTCGCTATAATGGTTATACGAATTCGTTATACGGATTTAACGAATTACGGATAAAGCGAATTAAATTCACAGGTCCCCAGGACTTCGATATAACCGAGTTTTACTGTATAGTGATTGGGATGTCTGTCCGTCTGTTACGCTTTGGGGCATCCATCTGTTATCCGCAACTCCTCTTATACATAACAAGATGTGTTGGTAAAACACTGATGCCCCCGTATGGCAATATAGCAAAGATTAAGCTTTTATTAAATGCTAATTTAATTAATTGGTACCAAAAGTAAGGTAATCTCACTGGAAAACAATTGTGAAATTTGAAAGTAAGCCAATGTTAAAGTTTTTTATCAATAAGTACAAAAATCTCCAAGGTGACTGCCAAAAGGTCATGGTCAAAGGGTCAAAGTAAGGTCACAGGGTCAAAGTTATTGTTATCAAATGAAAGTTCTTGTCATAAGGATCAAATATGTAAAGTATGAAAGCACTAGCCCTAACTCTTTAAAAGTTATGGTTAAGGTTTGCTTTTTCAAAGTAGGTCAATCTCAAAGGTCGAGGTCAAAGGGTCAAAGATCTTTGTATTCTATGAAGGTTCTTCTCACAAGGATTACATATATGAAGTATAAAAGCCCTATCCCTTACCGTTCAAAAGTTATGGCCAAGGTTAGAGTTTTTTCACAAGTACGAAAATCTACGAGTTCAAGGTCAAAGGGTCAAGGTTGTTGGTATCCAGTGAAAGGTCTTTTAACAAACATTACATTTGTGAAGTATAAATGTCATGGTATCTACTGTTCAAAAGATAGGGCCAAAGTAAATTTTAAAATTTTCATGTAAAAGTGGGTCAAACTCCGAGGTCAAGGTCAAAATGTCAAATTTGGTGGTACCCAAAGAAAGGTCTTGTCACAAGGAATACATATATGAAATATGAGAGTCGTAGCTCCACTATGGGCAAGGTTAAAGTTTTTGCGGACAAACAGACAAACAGATAGACAGCTAGACAGACAGACACGACAAAAACTATATACCCCCGAAACTTCGTTTACGGGGGCATAAAAAGATGTATTTGTAAACAGCTATGCCCCTGTATGGCAACATAGCGAAGATTAAACTTTTCTTAAAAGCAATTTAAATATAATGGTACCCAAATTAGGGTCTTCTCACAAGAAATACAATTGCAAAATAGGAAAGCCCTAGCACCACTTGTTAAAAAATAATGGCTAAGGACAGGTGTTTGAAAAGAAGGTCAAACTCAAAGGTCAAAGGGTCAAAGGGTCAAAGTTGATGGTTTCTTAAGAAAGGTTTAATGTAACAAGGATTACATTTATTAAATTTTATGAAGTATGAGAGTACTATTATATTCCGTTTAAAAGTTATAGCCAAAGTAAATTAATTAAAAATTTGGCATTTTTGTGTAAAATGGGACAAACTCCAAGGTAAAGGTCAAAAGGTCAACTTTGGTGGTACCCAAAGTAAGGCCTTGTCACAAGAAATACACATAATAAATATGAAAGTCATAGCTCCAATAAATGAAAAGTTATGGTCAAGGGTAAAGACCGCCAGATAGACAGACAGACATACAGACGGACACGATAAAACTATATACGCCCGAATCTTCGATTACGGGGACATAAAAAGAAATGGTCTTCAATTAATTTTCATATTATGATACAATATAAAGGAGACGTTACAAAAATGAAAATGTTTGTTCTGAATTTCATATTAAATTCTCTGAAAGATATACTGACTCAGAACTGAGAAAAAGGGTGGAGTAAAACAAGAATTAAGAGATGTAATGAATACTGTGTGCTAAATCAAAAGGTTATGTTTACATTTATAGCTTTTGCATTAGAATGTGTATTTTACACTAGCCCATAGCTTTACAGAGCATATTTTTAGGTGTTATACCCAACCCATCCCCTTATCAACAAACGCAACCAAAAAAACTACTCTACCTTTATTTTTCTATAAGGAGGGACTAAAAATAAGCTTAAATAATTTACTATTCTACTAATTCTCAACTGTTACTTTGCCACAATTCTTTCAAGTATACCCCCACCAGCATTTAAAGTATGCTTTAATTCATGGCGAAGTAAATTATGATATGATAGTACTTGTATAAAGGCTTAACTTCATTTCAATATTTAATCTAGAGCCTCTTTCAGTATTATTGAAAGGTATAGTTTTATTTATATTTTTGCTTTTCATTTATATAAAAAAATATATTCATAAATTTCATCTCCAGGGTGCGTTTGATCCATTTACATGTACATGTACCATCTTTGATTTTCTAGGTTTGCTCCTTTATCAGAGAAATGATTAATTGATTGATTGTTAATTTCTTAAAACTGATTTGTCAATATTTCGGTAAAGAGAAATGAGGAACTTTATTACCCCTTCGTGCTCAGAAGAACAAAGATCAAATCTATTTGAACAGATGCATGAATTACTCGCAGGAAGAAAAATTAAAATATACAGCATATTTTTCCCTTTCACCTATTATAAATTTTATATCACTTCAAAGGGGGTCATTTTTCAATGGGGGTCAATTCTTTTATAGGAGTGACATATAAAATAATGACCCCTATGACTCTTTTTCTACAAAAAAAATGATTTTTTTCTACGGGTGGGGGGTCATTTTTTATCGTTGAAAAATGACCCCTGGTCATTATTCGATGGGGGTCATTATTCGTCTTTACACCCCCAGTTGTTTTGATACACAAAGCATCCTCTATGTAATTATGATTTTTTTTTAATTAAAGGCAAGTTGTTGAAAATAACCTATATCAAGAATTCATTTATAGTCAAAAATTAAAAATGCTATAATTTAGTAACCTTGATTATATCATCAAAGACAAAATATCACTGTTTTGATTGAATGACATTTTTGAATAAAAGGTTACGTTAATTAATTAATTTCACGCCGCAATGAGTTTTACCATATGACCGATCATGATAAGAAATACGAGGCCATTATGACCAAAACAGAACGTCTGCTTACTCCTTCGTGGCACTTTTCCGCCTGTAATATTCTTGAGTTCAATTTCTTATCTGCTAAAAAATAGTTAAATGTGTAATGGACTTTTGAGTTTCATTGTTGTTTGTTATCTCTCTATCTCATTAGCTAATTAAGTAATTTAGTGATGAATGCTGAACACATATCTTAAGTATGAAAAAAAATTAAGATTTTTGTTTTACACAGAGTAAATAAAATGGTTGCATCACCCCGGGCCTTTATCTGTTCAGATCTTCTTTGACAACTGAAATACCTTTTCGGAAAATAGTTTACATGTTTACATATATGAGCATTTAATAGCTTTTTTTCTCTCCTGTAAAGCAAAGAATAACCCTAACAGTTTTAAAATTAGATGATCATTCAAAATAAAAAAAAAAAAAAGAAAAAAAAAGAGAGAGAGATGTAAAAGCAGCTCACTCAAGAAGAAACTTACCTCTGCAAAGTTAAAATCAACGTCTTCATTAAAAACATTCATTTTTCATTTCGCTTAGCATTCGAAGCTTTCTTCGATCCGTAAATCAATGAGAGCGACGTCGTCAAAAATTTTGTATTTTAGTTTAGCAAAATTGATATATGATGAATCAAACTGACAATGACATTCCAGAGTATTATTTTGATACTTTCATTATATTATCTTACCAGCTAACTGAAAAACATTAGAAAGCTGCATGTATTTTCCATGGGTCTTCATTAATTAATGCAAGTATTTCTCCATTTGACCAGAACTGATTCTAAAATATATTCTATTCTCAAATTTAAGGTGAAACTAAGTAAATTTGAGCTAAAAATTATCTTCTCCCTTTTAAGCACATCGTTTTTAGTTATTGAAGTACTTCTGAACCAAACTTCTAAGTGTTCAACTAATATTTTTTAAGTTTAAAGAATAAATGCATACAATAAATAATTTCATTGATTCATGCAAAATATGATGCATATCTCAGTTCGATTTTGTGTAAATTTCCTCTAAGTATCTTGTCAGAATTTTAAACAAAGTGTCAAGGAAATGATGTACCATCGAAATGAAATTTCACACAAAATAATAACTAAGGAGTAAGACCGCCACTCGCTCTAATTACTGTAAGAATCCTTTACATGTACCCCTAAATAGGACCCATCTGCCGCCACACCTACTGCATAGATCTTTCCAAACCGTTGAAATTGTGTGGAGGAGGGAAGGGGGTGGAATTCCTTATAAAATTCCCAAATGTGTTCAATGGGATTCACATCCGGGGATTTGACAGTGCATCATAACACGGTGGCATTTTGGTCAATATCCATGGGCGTTTAGCACATAAGTGCGCCACTTTAAGGATGATTCAGACTGCTTGAGCTGATATTAGACTGTCACCCTTTTCTTATCATTTTCGTACGATTAAAATTGTTAGTTTTCATGTTTCTAAGATTGTTTCAGGACAATTTAACACTCTTTTAACCTGGTGTGACATGAAAAATGTGTTTAAATGGGTTTTGATACTGGTTGTTAATTTTTAAGATTAATACCAATGAGAATTAAAAGCTAAAATAAAAGTGAGTAAGACATGGTGCAAGGATGATCCAAATATCAACATTCCAACGGCTCTCTCTTCTTTGTCAATGATAATTTTGCCAATGTTTTGTGTCTTTTAGTAAAACCAGTTTTATCAATTTGATATTGGTCACAAAAAGATGCTAATTACACAAAACACTTACCACAAAGTACATATTTATTGTTTTTAAGCTTCGTCACGGAACGTTGGTTTTCATCGGTGATATTTGATTTTCTTTCAACATTTATTGAGAAGAGTCATTTGTTGTAATAATTAGAAATTAACAAAATTATTTCATAATTTATCCTTTAACTTATAGACAATAACTTTCAATAAGCAGATATATAAGAGTAATTCACATAGTGCTAAATGATCTCTCTTTATGCTAGAATATTTGGAAATTACCTTTCAGAGTTAGAGTCATTAACGTTGTTTTGTAAGAAACATTTTCTGTGCTTTGAACCACGGTAGCGCGGCATACAGAAAACAGATCTGAAAAAAAAATTAACGGAACAAATACTTTAAGCTGGATGAAGCAAAAGGAAGCTATATTCTTTGTACGACGACCACAGAAATCACCCTTTTCACGACTATGATTAAGGTAAGACCCAGCCAATTCTACTTAACAACTTTCCCTGTTACATATACATGTACACAATACAATCTATCACTGGAGCTAATGATTAGTGAAATTAAAATCTAAAATATTTTTATTCCTCACTATGTAAAACATAATACACTACCAGATGTTGCTCTGTGTGTTGAAAGTGACTGAGTCATTGAAAATTCTTCCTGAAAAGTTTCTGAAAAGAAGAGACAACACTGATTTTTTTTAAAATCATGGAAGTATTTTTAAAATCATGAATCTTAGAACAGCAACTTATCACAAATTTCAGGACTTGTTGATACATATGAAAACAGATTCTGAACTTAAAACAAGAGGCCCAAGTGCCACATCGCTCACCTGAGGGGCTTTGACCATGCTATTCTTTACTAGATTTCCCCCTTGTAATACCTATTGTGACCCCATCGTACCCCATTCATTTTTTTTTCATTATTTAATAATTTCCTTTTTCTAGGATTTAATAATTTCAACTTTTCTGATTTAATGATATTTCTTTAGAAGATTTTTAAAGATTTTTCCTATATATTTTCTATTAAAATTTTCATTATTTTGCCTCACTTCATACCCCCGGGGGTTCGATTTATTTCAAATTTTAGTTCTACACTACCCAATAATTTCCACATTTTTAGCTTTACTGGCCAAGTAGTTCTTGAGAAGAAGATTTTTCCTAATATTTCTAAGTAAAACTTTGATTCCCTATTGTGGCCCCACCCAACCCCCGGGGTGATGATTTGAACAATTTAGAATCTACACTACCCAGGATACTTCGACGAAATTTTTAGCTTTTCTGGCCAAGTAGTTCTTGAGCAGAAGAACTTTTAATGACCCCTTCCCATATTTTTGCCTTTTCTTGATTATCTCCCCTTGTGAGAAGACCTGGCCATTCATTTTTACAATTTAAATTCCGCATCACCCAAAGATGCTTTGTATCAAGCTTGGTTAATAATTTTCGTTTGGTTCTTAGAAGAAGTTCAAAATAGAAATTTTCTTTATTTCATAATTTTGTTTTCCTTTATTTCATAATTTCGTTTTTCATTGTGATAAAAATGTCACGTGAGTCGTCGGCTCAGGGGAGCTAAAAATACTGTCAGATAATATTTTTTTAATGCATCGCATTAAAATAAATACCCTAATAAAAGTTAGATAATTTTCAGTATTCAAGGTTTTCTTAATCTTTCAGCTTTCATAACAAAGAAAAGAAAAAAATGTAGTAATCAATGAATATCAGTATCCTTACGAATAAGGTGAATTATGATTATTGATCGGTGTACCTGTACATCCCAGAATGTGATGACAAGACAGTTCCTCGCAGTTTTCACATACATGTACATTTCTTCTCCACTATTCATAAATGACAAGACCAAAAAATCCAATGTCACATTCTTTGAATTTAAATTTTAAATTATTGAATTGAAATAAAAAAAAACAACATATTTATCATTTAAGCAAATTCAACATGTCAGCTATTATTGTGATAAGTCATATACATTTTTCATTTCGTAACTGGGACCGTTACATATGGCATTTTCCTCTTCTTTTTTCTTGCCATATTCCCTATATGTTCATTAAATAAGACAAACCCTGTGCATTTTTCATTAACAAGCGTTTTTAAATTTGTTGGTAATTATATTCAAATTTTAGCATTTGCATCCGGCGCATGTGAATGCATGTGCGTGTATGATCATATCATCTTGTCTAAACTATCTACATATATTAATATACAATATATTAAAGCATATATTCAAAAGTATGAAAAATCACTCTTTCAAACGTTTTTTCATTATAAACCTTAGGATGCAATGCACAGTGCGTGCACGTGCATGATGAAAATACCTTCTTGTAATACATTTCATAACATGCATATAAATTTCAAGATATATAGATTGAAAAACAAGGGAGTTATAAACGTAATTTAAGCCAATCAGATTGCAGCACACGTGCATGCGCGTGATTTCATGATTTTTTTTATATTATACTTGTAAAAAACTTTGCAAGATTGTTTTAAATTTCAAAGCATTTAATCCAAAAACATCCGAAACATTTCTTTTAGTGTATAATTAAAGTTTCAGCAGCTTGTGAATGAAAATTTTTATATTGGAAAAAAAAATCAAAAGTGCATACTGTGCATATGTTCAAAATTTCAAAGGATTATGACAAGAAACAAGATGATATTGAGACTTTAGTCAGCCAATATAAAGATTTGCAAAAAAAGTAAAATACGACATTTATAACGTTTTTGTTTCCTTCAATATATACTCATGTTATGAATTTCAAAGCATTTTATATTACAATAATTTAAATAGTACATATGTATCAATTATATTGGACATTTCTATGTTGCACGTGAAGAGCTCTTGCAACACATGTGCATGCAAATTTTCATGATAAACACACATTACAGGCTGACAAAATCTCCCTAATGTATGATATGTTAAAATTTCAAATGATTTTATCAAAAAACAAAAAAGGTATTGAGCATCACAATTTGATACAAAATAAACTTTCAAGTCTTAAAGATTTCATTAGCAGAATTAGCATATTGATCTGAAATGAGTAGTATTAATACTGTCCTACTTTGTATAGGGTGACTAAAACGTACCTTGCCAGTATACAAAAGCTTACATTATATCCATACTTAATATAGAAAAGTTGGTATATCCATTTATATCTTTAATTTTTAAAAACGTTTATTATTTTAAGACATTAAACAAGTGCGCGCAAAATACCTTGATTCATAAACATTAATAACAAGCCTTTCCCTAAAAAGGTTTCACCTAAGTCAGATGTGTACAGTTTACAAGATCACTCGCGGAAAAGATTTTCCCAGGAAGAAAAATAATAATAATAATAATAAGAATAATAATAATAAGAAACAGAGTAAAAACAATATGTTCCCTAACTTCGTTTGGGGAACATAATTAAACTTTATATTTGACGGATTCTATTCATGTTACTTTCAAACATTCAATTATTGAAAAAATGATATCAATTTGAAGTCCACAAAGTTCTGCAAAAAGGAACGGTTTTAAAACTTCCCCATTTCTTTATTGTAAAGATCGTAAATACATAAGGTAAATATTATCAAAATTAATACATGTCAACATTTATTTGAAAAAAAAAAAAGTAATTTTAACATTCTTTTTAAATAAAAAATGAAAATATTAGATCAAGACAAAAAGTAAGAGAAAGACCTTATACTCTGTTGTTCACTAGATACAATTGATGTAACTATTAATTCAAAGATTAAACAGAAACAAACAGTCAATTTAGTCTCCATGCTAAATTATCATTCAAGGCATGCAGGTTTATATATCTAACTTCAACAATTATTAGATAAATAACACTTAATCAATACACCAATCAATTAATTGATTCGACTTGGAGTACCTTATTGAAACTGAGTACATATTCAAGCATTTCCAAATGAAATGTTCTTAATTTCTGTTTCCTGGTGACAGCTGAACCCTTTCTTTTGAGCATATCCTCGAATTCTTTCCGAGTTCAAAATACATGTACAAACCGTTCATGTATTTGGCACAGAATCTTATCAAACGAAGTGTAGCTTGAAGGAATTATAAAAGTAGTCTCCAAATTACTAGACGATAAAACTGAATGAAACTCTGACTTCAAATTGCATTTCTATCATTAAACAAAAGAAAAGTTATGCAGTTATGTATTTAAAAAATAATGATTGGCTTTTCTTCAAATCATTTGATCTTTTCACATTCACTGTTTAGAGAATTGGGGAAAGAAAATAGGTACGATAACATTGCATTCTATCTTTAGCACTGGTTCTCTGCCCTTGATTCCAGTCGCTGCCGCTAGGAATTACAAGGTCGTTGGTTTTTTAGGGCGCTTGCGCCCGTTAACCAATGTCAGGGTACCAGTCTATTCTATCCTGCGACCTAAAGAGAAGGATTTAACATTCCTACCTAAAATGATAACAAAAACGTTTCTTCTGACAGTCTTTCCAAAAGAGTTTCAAGGCCCATGTTTTACTCTGGGAGACGCCAAATATTTGTCCGATTAAATAGTAAAAGAAGATGTGCACAATTGCACTATGTAACAGATTCTGTGGAGATTTCATTAAAATGTCATTCTGTGGTATAAGAGGAGTTGAGGATAAGGGACTGATACCTTAAAACAGACGGACGGACCAAAGTAGAGACAGAGGGACATCCCAATCATTTTATACCTATTTTTCAAGTGGTGATATAATAATGGCATGTCAAATTGGATGAAAACTGCTTTCAAAATGAACATAATAATATATTGTATTCATTATTTTTGTTGACAATGTCGTGTTCAAAATTTAATTTGAAAATGTTCACTTTCACTGATAACGTATTTGCCATTCGCTTGTCACGGTTTTTAGAGCACGATCGATATCGGTTTTTTTTTTACCAACAAAGGGAAACTCCATAGTTATGCGGATGATAATAGTATTTTGCTGCAGAAATAATGTAGGCCGGCTATAGAAAATGCAGGTCATAACGTTTATCATATAGATTTTATAAGGTTTGGAGTACTTTTATGTACAGCCAGAATACTTTAACCATATACTTTTGCAAATTACTAATAACCAGCAAAGTAACTCCAACGTAAAAGCAGCTGTTTATAATATCACGATTAGGGCTGGGTTTAAATATATCGTGGGAAATGACTGTATAATGTGTTCAAAATTCCTTTTTATTATGCGCTCGGATCGATAGATCCGAGGTGTATATTGTTTTTGTCCTGTCTATTTGTCTGTTTATCTGTTTGTCTCTTTATCTGTTTGTCTGTTTGTCTGTTTGTCTGTCTGTCTGTCTGTTGTCAACTTTAACCTTTGCCATAACTTTTGAACCATGAGGATGTAGACTTCATATTTGGTATGAATACTCCACCAATAAAGCTCTTGCAAATGACACCAAGGTCAATGACCTTGTCACCTTGACTGTGACCTATATGCTAAAAAAAGCTTTTTCGAACATTCGCCATAACTTATGAACCTTGAGAGATATAAACTTCATATTTGGTATGCCTACTCAACTAATGAAGTTCTTTCAAATGACTCCACGGTCAATGACCTTGTGACCTTGACTTTGACCTATCTACTAAAAATAGTTTTTTTGAACTTTGTTGCCGCCGGGCGCATAGTGTTTCACAAACACATATTGTTTTTCTAAAGGTTTCTGACAGGTTTTATGTATCCATATATTATTTACACTTCTAGAATAATTTGTTTTACACTACTCAGGAAGTTTTTTCTTAACGTCCATTAATATGTTTGTATGGAGCACAGAAAGCTATATTAACAAATATACAGCTGTACATATGTTTAATCGAATAAAAAGTAAACATTGGTTATCTAGAATGGAACGGAAAAGAACTGGTATGTGAAGGCATGTGGAGGTATAATTTCATTAATTTATATTCCTTCATTACAAAAAAACATGTAAGACTGGTGCGTTTCACCAAAATCCATGATGCCAAAAACATTAGAATGTCCTCAAACATTTCCGTTTCTCTCCAAAAAAAATTATTTTGACACGATATCTTATTGTTAAGATCCGGTAAGAAGATTGTGCTTTATAGTCATATAAACAAGGTCAAGTAATAAAGATGCACATTTAATTCCTATTGTGCTTCCAAAAGCTTATTCACATTGGTACACCTGGTCTCCAAAATCTACATAATTATACGTTTCGATGAGAATTTCAGTTTTTTTTGGACTTTTTCAATGTAAGAAAACTTGACATTTTTTATAGAGTGAAAATAATTTTAAACAACGGGAAACAACTATAATTCCCCAATGCATTTACATCTTAATGCTTTTTCAACATTGACAAGAGTTATAATTAATGCCGCCAAACTATTTCAGGAAAGTAAATTGTATATCTATGTGTTTTGCTCAGCAAGTGACTTATTTGAGCACATTTAAATGCTTCCTCAAACTATGATGCAGACATCTGAGCATAGTAATCCCTACAGTACTACAGATTACTTTTATGGGAAACGTACCTATTTAAATGCACACATATGACTTTCTGTTAGGAATACAGAATACAATATGTATCAGTAATTTAAAACTGTCTATGTGTTGTGGTACATGTATACATTGCAGGAAACAGGAATAAATTATTTGATCCTGGTTATAAATTGAAGTAATATGTTCCAGTTGGCAAAATTGAGAACATCAGAATCAATGAAAGAAAACACTATTTTGGTTTAATCATTATTATTTTCGCTACAAGAAATGCAAAGCAGGTCTTGTATATGTTTTATGAACATTTTATTTCTACATTTTGTGTTTTCGAGTTCTCAGTTATGTGATGGGTAATGTATTTATTAATTATTTTCAATTTTATTGTTTAACAAAACCGTGTCATTTCTGTCAGCCTTTTAGTATAATTATCAAAATATTGAGTATAAAACAATGATAATTTAATGATGTCATTTGGTTAAAAAATATCACAATTATAAATTAATAAAAAGTGATTTTTGTGTTAGAATATCATTTAGTTCCAATTTTAGTAGGGATCTAAATGAATATAAGAGAAATTTGTCTGTATGTCCAATTTTATAAACATGCCTATTAAGAATTAAACATATTCACTATCATATAATGTTAATTTGCCTTAATATAATCAATTTAGGGAAAAAGGAAGCAAAAAATATTTACAGGTTAAATAACAAAAATAGTTTATATTTCATGTTGTGAGTAAAAGTTTAACATGAATTTTAAGAATGTATAGATAATATTTCAAGGAATAGATGCTGTAGTGGATATATCTGGAACCCTTCACTGAATGTATGCACACGTAAGTATATCTGACAGAAAATGTGCCAAATCAAAATGTAATGAAATATATGGAGATAACGAACAGTATTTAAGCTTAAAAGTTCATTAAACATTACAAAATAGGAGAGAGGAAACATGGATCCCTGAAAAATCAGGGGTGGGATCAGATGCCATGGAGGAGTGTACATCCCCTACTGACAGGTCACATCTGAATCGGGCTGCATTTCATGATCGGGAAGAAATGGAAAAGTCTGTTTTCAGTACACAGTGATATTGATGGTCTTTTAATAAGACTTAATAATATACAAATATGTACTCTTTTGGAGTTGAATATGGTTTGTATCAGAAAAATATCGATATTGTCAAAACATAAAAGTCAATAACTGTTTTATTATTATTTAGTCAGGATTTAAATAAAATAACATTGAAGGATGCATGACGACACCATTTTCATTTGAGATCTTCTATTGTCGAAAATAAAGACAAATCCAGTTCACAGTTCGTAACCTCCGTGTTTTCCTCTCCAAGTCTCGCTATGTGTAAGACGTCCAAATGTTTAAAAATAATCCTACGATAAGATTTCCTGCTCAGATACTATAGCTGTCTGAAATCCTTGCAATCATTGTTTATAACGTTGTTTGAGGTATTGATTGTGAGTCATACTGGCGATGCAGGCGCATTGACCCTCCGGTAAATACGGCCTTAAATACGGTGAATCAATAATTATAAAAAAAATTGCTGACAAGGGCATTGTATCGACCATAAAACTTACAAATAAATGACAGCTATTATAAAATTGATACAGCATAAAAGTAAAATATATTGTTACTTACCTATTCTCTATATCTAATTATAAAGTGTAAACCTGGATATATCAGATAAGTATCATATCAATACTGTAGAATGTAAGAATGGTTATTACGGTACCAATTGCAATGTTTCCCGTCCTCCACCAACGTTTGGCTGGTACTGTCGTTCAACATGCAAATGTTGAGACGAGGAATGCCATCATGTGTATTGATGTAAATTTTTATCCGGTAAAATTATCATTTCATCATATCTTTTTTTAATTTCGTGGTTTCAATGGAAAAAAATATCTTAGCGATATGAGAAAAAGTTGTAACAGTTTTAAAAAGTCTTAATAAGGTTTTGGGATTAAACAATTGGGATACTGTTTTGATGAATTGTTGCATTCATTCTAAAAGAAAGAGGGAGTACATCCAAATCTGTTCAGATTTTTAAGAACTACGCAAGCTAACTCTTGAATCCCATGATTAGTATGAATTTTTGAAATAACAGTCCATACTACCTATAAAAAGGAATTTTATTTCATAGGGGGATGTTTTAAAAATATTTTCATTTTCTGTTGATTTCTATACTGAAAAACACAAGCTATACCAAAAGTATAGAGTTATGTCTCATTCTTTTCCCCAAAAAACTAACTAAAATCCATGTAAATATAAATATGAATATAAAAAAATCATTCGAATATGTTAAGTTTATAAAATTGACTTAGAGTTAGGCGGGAGAACAGTACTATCGTTCGGATTTCTTTGAGTTTCCCTGAATTCTTTTCAATAAGAGATATAGCTATGAGTTATTACAATAGTGAGCAAACAGTCAGTGACTTTCAATTTGGTAATGTAAATAATTCAACATACAGCAGACTGGCATGAAGGCTATGGAGATAGCGAACAGTATTCAATATCAAAGTTCATAAAACAATGCAAAATAGGAGCAGAGCAAATAGGACCTCCAAAACATCAGAGGTGGGATCAGGTGCCATGGAGGAGTGAACATCCCCTCCCGACCAGTCTGACCCGCCTTGTGCTCCTTGTCATTAGTGGATAATAACGGAAAAATCCGTCGACA
This sequence comes from Saccostrea cuccullata, assembly GCF_032062105.1. Lineage (NCBI taxonomy): Eukaryota > Metazoa > Mollusca > Bivalvia > Ostreida > Ostreidae > Saccostrea > Saccostrea cuccullata. Next base: position 6,044 of record NW_026927630.1, on the reverse strand, counting down.
ATTCGTGTATAATTAATGGACTAACATTACCATTAACGTCTTTTTTTGAAGTAAAATATCCAAGTATTAAACAGAAGTGTCAGAGTCTGTGACATCTTTTATCTCAAATTCACCAGGATGCATCGAATTGACATGGGAATGGAAATTACCATTGTTAATTGACAATATGTCGTCAATATATCTAAATGTCCAGTTGAAGGCAACAACAACTGTTTTCTTCTTGTTACGCATTAGATTTTGCACAAATTCTGCTTCATATGAATACAAAAATAGGTCTTATAATAACAGAGCGCAATTGGTAACCCATTGGAATTCCAATAGATTGTTGGAATCTGATTGTCCAAAATCTCCTAGATTGTTGGAATCTGATTGTCCAAAATCTCCTTTTTCCTGTAAGATTCCTAATTCTAAGACCAAAACAACGTTTTGTGAATCATGAATGTTAATCAAATTTTCAAGTGAAATTCAGAGATAACGAATAGTGTTCAAGTTAAAAAAGTACATGTACATTCAAACAATCAAAATTAGGAGGAGAGCAAACAGGAACTTCAAAACATTAAAAGTGTGATCATGTGCCATCAAGGAGAAAGCATGCCTATCTGACTGGTCGCATCCACTGTGTGCTCCTTGTATTTTATTTCGGCGATAAAATAGCCATATGTAGTGATACAGCCTAATACAGGTTGATTATAGGGCACATTATGTTAGACATGTCAGACATGTTTCGAACCAATTTTATCTCATTTATCAAATATTTGTGTAAATATATTCTCTTTTTTGTGTGAAAATATAACATAGATACAGTATGTATATATATGTAACGGATGTGATATTATTATACATACATGTATAGAGATAACGTATTGACAATTCAAATGACTTGTATTACAAGTTACTTTTTTTATTTAAGCAACGCAAATGGATATTTCTGAAAGCAGCCGAAACTCAACGATTGAACTCAACCCAATCAGTGAAATGTCACGGCAAATACCTTCTAAAGGTAATCCCTGGGTTCTTTTTCATATTTCTGTATCTTAAATTCAAAAGTTATCCCTACACACATCAATTCCTAACTCAAATAAAAAGTCACCAAATTAACAAACAGACGTTCATTATTCGTTCATTATAAATATTGAAGAAGTATATGTAACAAAATGGAAATTGATGAGTACATTCCTAGCGAATTTTTCACTTCCTTCCAGGAAACGTTATAAAATAGCTGATGAAGTGGTTTCCCATATGTGTAGCACATGACATACTTGTACTCAAAACGTGACCAAAGTAGAGTTGTCACAAATAAAATATTTTTAAAAAAATGAAATATGACATAAAAAAATTGCAAATTTGTTTAATATTGTCATTTTTTTATTGAATGCTCTGATTACGAGGTGTCCATCTTGTGCATTTGTTACATGCGTAGTAGAGGAACGATTATCCAGGTGCGTATTTTTATTTATAGATCATAATAATTTTTCGTCTGACATTGCAACATACAGAATTTTTTTTAAAAAATCTGTCTCTCTCTCTCTCTCACATACATGCCCAGAAAACATAAATTCTTTTGTTTCTTAGAAGTTTTGAATCCGCCAACAATGATGAAGTGTGTAAAGAGTGGGATAAGACACAGAACAAATGTATTGGTAAGGCTAGAACATTTGTTATTATTTTGTTTCATTGAATTAGAATACATGATGCTTCTTCACAATTCTATTCTGACTAATTAAGATTTGTCTTAAAGGGTTACTTTTTGATATTATAAGAGCCATACTTATACACAAATAAAAAGAAATAATTTCAAGCGTTGCTTAACTATTGGTTATTAATTCAAGTCTCCATATGCATTTTTTTATTCAACCATAGTCAAGTTATTTGGCATTACAGAGTGGACATCATTCATTGTTAAGACAGCGTAGAGTAGATAGTCAATGAGGAAATTTTTATTATAACTCATTAAGAGCAAATTTCTATAGCAATTTAATTTCGTTTTCTTCTATTTATTATTTTCTACCGGAAAAAAATGTCAATTCGGGTAAAATGCAAAGAAACAAAAATTATTTAAAAATCTTTTCGCATGTGGAATGCACACAGAATTTACATACTGTTAATAAAATTCAAACGTTAGAAATTCTTATTTATCAGAATGTAATGATGGATTCCATGATAAGAATTCAAACTGTCGGCGACTTTGTCGTTTTCCTAACTACGGTAAAGATTGTCAGATGAATTGCAACTGTGCAGAAGAGTACTGCAACTTTATAAGAGGATGTGAAGGTATGTATATTATAACAATGCGAATTATTTGACAAAATTCCGTTTTAGACAAACAGTTTAAGGTAGGACACAATAAATAGGCCCATATTTTCCAAAAATTCATTTTTACTGAAACCGATATTTACTGCCAAGATACAAAATCTCTCTTTATATACAATATTAAAAAAATTCAAACACACACATTTATTGCCAACATAGTTTAAAATATGGCCTATTAGATCCCATTAAGAAGAATGTGAAATAAGGTATTTGACTTAAAAATGAGTCTTATTATAAAATTGTTAATTGATCTATTGCAAGTTTGTGTAATACTTTGATAATGAAAATTGTTTTGTTTTGTTAACTCAGTAAGTTATACTGATACTGGAAAATTTGAGTAAAATAATACGTAAAATAGAACATAGCGTCAGAAGTTGTCTTACGAGAAACTGATCAATTTTTACAAAAAGTCAGCAGAATGATTCGAATTGTCCCAGAATAAAATGTGTAAAAATAAAGAAAATTGAACCAGTAGTTTGAACTCTTAATAAAATGTACACCATTGACCTTTATAATACATAAATAATTATCAGCCCTGTACTATTGAAAGAACAAAAGTCACATTGCATTTAAGAACATACTGTTATATTCTTGTTTATTGCATTAGATAGCGTAAACACATTCCAAAATCTAAACTCCCAAGTAGCCAATATATAGGATTCTCTGATTTCTTTTCACAAAATATGACCTCAAAACATCCTATTATTAATTTTCTTAGAGAGGTCATTGTTGTTAATATAGTAATACTTTTCTTTTTCTTCTCGAGTACTTTTTAAAGAAATGATCTAAAATAGAATCCACGGGTGTTTTGTACTACCTTAACGAATAGGATTTAGCTAAATAGATTTGAAGTTTACATCATAAATATCTTGACTCGAAATATGTATCGCAAAGATAGGCTACTTTTATTGAAAACAGTTTGTACGTACTCATGAAATAACCTCATTACAATTTTTTCTTGGCTTGTCCTTTGAATTCTTGATTTTTTTTCAGATGGGGCTCCAACGATTTCTCCCGAGGTTCCAAATATTTCAACAACAGCCTTTCCTGTCTACACGATTCCCGTAATTTCTAAAGGTCACTCATTTTTCTATATTGGAAATTGAATAAATATATTTGCCTTTATGGATTAACAATATGAATGCTTCAATGAAAAATGAATTCTAACGTTCTTGATTATTTTCGTTATAGTTGAAAAAAAACTGTTGTACGTAAACAAAATTACGCTAATGAAATTGACTGATCTCAGTCACAAATTATACTTAAGACGTTCTTTCTTCCATGGGGGTAATAATTCCACGGAGCATCAATTTCTGTTTAATTTCGGGTCGAAAATCACTTGGGTTTACTAGATTGTCACTGTATGCCTTGCATTTATATTAAGTACGCTAGGACATATTTCCGCGGAAAATAAAATTTGTGAACGCGTACATAGCAGAAATTAATACCACGCGGAAAAAAGTACTCCTACAGTATTTAAAATAGTTCTAGTATATTAGCTTTTGCTAGAGCACATTGGACTAAATTTCAATTTTAATAGTACTATGCTTCAAGCTTTCACCATGGTCTTGTAAACAGACATGTATACATATTAAATGCATATTCAATTATGTACATGTACTCTTCTTCTGTTAAATGTAAACAATGAATATCAGAAACAGATTGTTTGATCAATCTGTTTCACACTGTATATCACGGAAGCCCATTTAGGACCTATCAAAAAATATTTTTGAATTTGTTATAAAGATTTTTAGAATTCGTTATAACGAATTTAATTTGTTATAACAGATTTTTAGAATTCGTTATAACAGATTTTTAAAATTCATTATAACAGATTTTTAAAATTCATTATAACGAATTTAATTTGTTATAACAGATTTATTGAATTCGTTATAATGAATTTAATTTGTTATAACAGATTCATTGAATTCGTTATAACGAATTTAATTTGTTATTACAGATTTATTGAATTCGTTATAACGAATTTAATCTGTTATTACAGATTTGTTGAATTCGTTATAACCAAATCAAGAATTTGATCACAACGAATTCAACAAATCTGTAATAACAGATTAAATTCGAATTCAATGAATCTGTTATAACAAATGAAATTCATAATAACGAATTCAATAAATCTGTTTTAACAAATTAAATTCGTTATAACGAATTCTAAAAATCTGTTATAACAAATTAAATTCGTTATAACGAATTCTAAAAATAGTTATAACGAATTCTAAAAAAAATTGAAAAATCATAAATTACATGTAAAACAAGTAGCTTTGAATTTTGCAAACTATGTTGCAATCACCATATTTAAATTCCATTAATCATGCTACTGCGACAAAGAGGTCAGTGATGCCAAATTGATAAATTTAAGACAGATTCCTTAATTTCAAAATTATTTGAGAAGAAAAATTAAAGATATATTTTCATCATGCAAAACTGTTCGTAATTTCCATATTTGATTTAAAATATTAAGCATTCAAGTGCCTATGAAGACAGGGGTCTTAATCAGTGATGAAAACGGTGGTAATGAGTGAATAAAGGGCACAAAAGAGAGGATTTTATACGTTTTGGTAAATGTCCCCGTTTAGATACAATAAAACAAGAACTGGTGTGTGAATATTAATGAGTGTGAAATAGGTCCCCGTTTGTGCTGTGAAATGTGCTTAGCTTAAAATTAAAGATATTGATATGTTCTCATTATATTTGTCATCAGGGTTACATGGTGATTGATATTTTAAGTCAAAAGTCACTGAAATATTAAAAAAGAAGAAGTCCCCACTTTGACAGTCTTTAACCCCTGTCCCCGTTTGACACCCTTCACACACACACACACACACACACACACACACACACACACACACACACACACACACAGACAGACAGAGAGAGAGAAAGAGAGTCATAAATCTGCTTCAGAGATTTTTTTAAAAAAATAATATTTTGATTTTGTATTATATTTCAAAGGAATTTAAAATGAAACATTATTCTGAATAGTATTTTAAATATAAAATATGCTGTTTACTCGTATATCGTGTAACCAAACAAAATTTTAAGATGCTTAAATATGCTTTAAAACCTACCTCGTTTTCTATTAATTTCTCCCTATTTGCGATCAGGACGTGTGTGAGGTTGTAAATATCGACATAAGTATCGCCATTCCTAATAAGTTGTATGAGATAATCCATGGCAACGAAGATACCTGATTTTCCAGTTCCATTCCTGAATTAAAATACCAGGGGTATATTCATTAATTAGATTACAATAAAGTTAACTTTCATAAATACATTCAGTGAGACAGAAATAGTATAATTTAGTTATTCAACTCAAAAGTAAAACAAAATGAGAACGTACAGACAGTGTATGACAAGTGGTCTGCTATCATTACCCTCCTCAGAATTGGAATGCACAAGATTAATGAGATTTAAAAGATCTGAACACTCATCTTTCGTGAAGTTGGAGAGAAATGAAGACTGAAAGTGATTTACTGTGTGGCTCTTGGACCCCTGAAGTGAAATTTAACTCTATGTAGTTACATATATTTACATCCACTGAATATTTTCTCCTTTATTTCTTAAGAAACCCCATTGCGTTCATCACTGCATAAACTACAGTAGGCATGTCGCCTGTACAGATTTCTTAATCAGTATTTGTTCCATCAATGAAACGTATAAAGACGTTCTCATCATTAATACAGTAATTAATCTTTTTAATCCTACCTTAATTGATTA